>NC_086077.1:18977500-18979233 GCF_948474715.1 Cydia amplana | reverse complement strand
AACATCCTAAACAGAGGGAAAATCCCGACTTTCGATACCGTTAGGGGAAACGTACGATATAGCAGTTACGTTGATGTAACAGCATGTTCACCCGATATGCTGGACCTGGTGGATGATTGGAAAGTGGACGAAGGATTAACGAGCTCGGACCACAACGGCATAGTATTTAACGTGTATCTCAAGAAATCCTCAGGAATAAAAATCAATAGAACAACAAGGAAGTACAACACAAAGAAAGCCAATTGGTCTACATTTCATGAGAAATTCAGACAATTGACCCAGGAACACCAAATCACCAGGACAAAGCTAGAACAAATAGACACCACAAATGAAATAGAAACAACAATCCAAGCTTATACCGAAGTAATAACAAAAACATGCGAAACAGCCATACCCAAAAAGAAAAACAATGAAAAACTTACCTTGCCGTGGTGGTCCGAGGAACTCGCCGAGATGAAACGAAGAGTCTCCACCAGGAAGCGCAGAATACGGTGCGCAGCCCCTGTACGAAGGTCGAAGGTCGTCGAAGAGTACCTAAAAGAAAAAGAGGAATATGAGCAAAGAGCAGCTAAAGCCCAGGTCGAAAGCTGGAAGGACTTCTGCCAAAAACAGGACAGAGAAGGATTGTGGGAGGGCATCTATAGGGTCATAGGAAGGGTAACAAAAAGGGAAGAAGACTTGCCACTCCAAAGGGACGGCAAAATACTGAACGCCGCTGATTCCGCGAAGTTGTTGGCGGAGACCTTTTTTCAAAAGGACCCTGTCAATAATGACAACGAACACCATCGCCATATTAGACAGAAGGCCGAAAAAGTGAATGAAGGTGAGCAAAGTACAATTTGTGAACCTCCATTTACAATGGCGGAACTAAACTGGGCCACAAAGTCTTTTAACCCCAAAAAAGCGCCAGGAGAGGACGGCTTCACAGCCGATATATGCTGCGAAGCCATCAAAAGCGACCCCGACCTATTTTTAACGCTCCTAAACAAATGCTTTGAACACCACTACTTCCCCAAGTCCTGGAAAGAAGCAACCGTGATAGCCCTAAGAAAACCTGGCAAAGAAAATTACATGGAACCTAAATCCTACAGGCCAATCGGACTTCTCCCGGTGCTGGGTAAGATCTATGAAAAACTACTAGTAGCTCGACTGAAATACTACCTAATACCACGCATGAGTACCAGACAGTTTGGATTTATGCCACAAAGGAGTACCGAAGACTCCCTCTATACCATGATGCAACATATAAAAAGGAAATTAGATCAAAAGAAAATCATAACCGTAATATCGTTGGATATAGAGGGAGCCTTCGATAGCGCCTGGTGGCCAGCAATAAGAGTCCGACTAGCAGAGGAAAACTGCCCACTGAGCCTGAGAAGAGCTATTGATAGTTATCTGACAGACAGAAAGGTCAAGGTAAGGTACGCGGGAGAGGAGCACTGCACAGAGACTAACAAGGGGTGCGTGCAGGGCTCCATAGGTGGACCGATCTTGTGGAACCTCTTGCTTGATCCACTCCTTAAGAGCCTAGAAGAAAGTGGAGTTTACTGTCAGGCATTCGCAGACGATGTGGTTTTAATCTTCGATGGGGAATCCGCAGTAGAAATCGAAAGACAGGCCAATGCAGCACTCGAACGTGTTCAGGCGTGGGGTGTGAAAAATAAATTGAAATTTGCCCCACACAAAACTGTTGCAATGGTAGTTACCAAAAGACTAAAATACGACACACCACG